>NC_056746.1:994702277-994734777 GCF_019279795.1 Protopterus annectens | reverse complement strand
AAGCATCCTTGAGATCTAAAGTAACCATGAAACATTGGTCTAAAAGCAATGCTAGGACCAACTGTAGGGGGAGCATTTTGAATTTGGGAACTTTTACAGGAAAAGACAAATCTATGAGAAGTCTCCAGGAGTGTTCCTTTCTTAGCACCAAAAAGATTCTGGAGTAAAATCCTTTGCCTTTATGTATCGAAGGCACTTGTTCTGTGACCCCTGCTTCTACCATATGATGGAGCACTTGAGGAAATAGTTCTGTTTGGTCTTGTCTGATGGGAGTGGGCGATTTCACCCGAAAGGAGGATTTTCTATCCACTGCCAAGTGTATCTTCTCCAAATTATTCTAAGAACATATTTGTCATAGACTACTTGTGACCAAGCTGCAGGGTTGAAAGAGAAGCTGGGGTAAAGGAGGAAGTGAAGGAAGGGCAAGGGAGGGGTAGGGGTGCTCTGTGACTTGACATAGTCATTCCATTGCAGGGGGTTGATTTTTTCTGAACGGAACCTCAGTCGCTTGGTTTCGAAGAATTATCCTCCTGCCATTTCCTTTTGGATCTCTGACTTTTGTTTGGCTGGGATTTCTGTTTGTTCTGCCTTTTGAAGGAAGAGAACTTGGGTACATGAAACATCCTAGGCATCAATTTGCCTCTGTTATTCCACTGTTTAAGAATATGTCTAACAAAGAGGCCAAACACCAATTCATAACTTAAAGGTGCATTCAAAATGTTGGTTTTAAATCATAAGAGAAGTTCTGATTACATAATGAAACATATTGTATTAATACAACTGAAGAAGCAGCATTTCTTGAAATTGTACCTACACATTCAAGCACGCCTCTCAAAGCATGTTTCAAAACCTGAGTCAAATTAATCTTCCAAGTCTGGTTAAGAGAAGAAGAATTAAGCTGACTGGACTCAGGGTCAACTGGGAAATCCCCATTGTCGTCATCAGATTCCTCATCATTCTCTGAAACAACGGAAAGCCAAACTAGCATTAGAGCCACATATGGAAACACAACCACCACAATTAGCTGTCTGCAGAACACTCTTAGCTAAGGCAACCACATCAGTCTTATAAATAGCTATAATCTTATTATAAGCTGTATGATAAACCTTATGTTTCTTTTTCAAGTGAACTTCACTACTAGATAAAATATCTGTGTACCAAGTATTATGTCTGCAAGGGGTCTCTTACCCTGGACTACTGCTGTACCTTAAGGGTTTGGTTCTCCCATATCTTTGCCATGTACTGGAACAGCCCCGGAGGATGCGTCTAAATCCTCTTCCATAGTGGCTGGCAAAGCTGCACTAACAGGAGATAGGGCAAAAAATAAGTGGTCTGGTGTAATTTTATTTTATTTATTTATTTTTTTTTAAGTACAAATGGATTTGATGGGAGGGTACATGAGTTAGGACCCAAGTAAGGGGAGAAAACACCAGCCCAAATAATAAACTGACAGTACTAGATAATGTATCACAATAAGCACTTAAGAGTTTCAAGTAATGAGTATGTCCCCACACAACTAAACTGTCAAATTGTCATGTTATCATAAAAAACAGTATGAAATGTTCAGTATTCTTTTACAATTGACAGAAGTTAAAGAATTTCCAGTACACAAAGTCAAAACACCAAAAGAACCAATGCGTCAAAAGAGTGAATTAAAAATAACTCTACAAATGTAACCATGTTAAACTGTCATTTAACATTTAATAGCAATTTAAACATTTTTTGTCAGGAAGAGTAAAATCTCCACAGTACATTCAGATACCTTTATTCACAGCAAAATCACACTCCAATGTTTAAAAACACAGAGCAGAGACATACATATAGTAATTAATGTATCAATGCTGAAATCCAAGTTCTGCAATATTTTCCTGTAAAAAGATGAAAAATAAAGCAGAGTAACAACAGGAAAGACAGAATTAACTTGCAGTTCTGAATGTGCAATACAGCCCTAGTGTCTGTCTGCACACACACACACACACACACACACACACACACACACACACACACACACACTGCACTTCAGAGATAAATTCTGAAAGCTTCCTCAGAAATAGTAAAAACAAGCATTTGTGCAAGAGAGAAGCCAAATAAGCAGTGATACCGGCACCTCGGCATTTTGTAAAAATCTACTGCCAATCATTAGCGGACCGGAGTTCCGCTGTGGCGACCCCTTACCGGGAAAACCCAAAAGACAAACAACAACAACAACAAGCAAAAATTCCCAAAAGAATTAAAGTAAAGCCTGACAGAAATAAAATATTAAAATTAATATTTTAAATAAACATAAGAATAAAAAGAGAATAATAAACTTAGTAATAAAATGAAAGCAAGGGGTTCTGAAATGGGGCTTGTCTGAGCAGTAAACTAGAAGAATCAGCACAGGATCATACTGTATGAAGAGTCAGATGACTTTCTTCTTTTTGGATGGCAGAAAAAGATTGAATTCTCACTTCCTGCATCAGCTGAAGGCCTCCATCTCAGGATATACCCAGTCAACAATAAGTCAAAGGAAGAGAGAGAGAGAGAGAGAGAACAGTCTGAGCTTCTGACAGCTGGCCAGTACTGGGTTACCTTGGCAGATTGCCACTGAGGCAGTGAGAAATGGTGACTATTAAGAGGAAGTCAAAAGCGCTGGACTGGTGAAGGAAAGCATTTGCAAATTCACTGAGACTTGAGAAGATATTGAAGGTGGGCACAGAATGAGGGGTATGAGGGAAGGTCTTTAAGATTAGTAGGGAGGGATTCCCAGAGTTTGGGTCCTAGGATGGAGAAGGCAGCCTTAGTCCAATGGAGTCTGGTTCTGGGTCATTGTAGAAGTGGACCAGAGTGGTTAAGACTTCTTAGATTGTAACTGGGGGAGGTAATATGATTAGGTTGGAGGTAAGGAAAGAACAGGAGTCTTATTTGAGAGGCTTGTACTGTTGGAATCCATGAAGCAGGTTGGTACACTGTTGGACAGGTAGACAACTGGCTTTATTAAGTGTGATACAATGATGTTCATTTCTAGGGAAGAGGGTAATGAAACATCAGACAGAGTTTCTTCTAGTTTGGATGGAGGAGAAGTTTTTCTTGGATACTACTGCAACAAAAGTAAGTCCTTATTCAAGCTGTGTTAGTAGAATGCCCTTGCCTACAGCATTCCTGGTTGGTCTGGAAATAAAGGGTAAATTTTATAAGACCAAAATAGTAGGGAATTTATTTGTTTCTGTATTTGTTCCGGATGGAGTAAAAGTTTAATGTGGGATCAAGCCACATACCAACATATTTGAAGGAGGTGACTTGATCAATGGAGTTGTCAAGTTGGTCATGGATAAGAAAAGACAAGACTTCCAAGGTGACTTCACACTGAATAACAGCTTAATTTCAGCTCTCCAAATGCGAAAACAGAAACTCATAAAAGAGAGCCAGTGAGTTTGTCTTTTTGGGCATGTTTCAATTACTGGCAAGTATGTGCACTGCCTAGATGCCAGCAAAGAAGAAATTTAGAGAACCTGAAAGGAAATCAACCACAAAAAGAAATAAGAAAACATTGGCTGGAAGAATCCTGCAGCTGTTCCTCAAAAATCAATTCAAGCTCCAGCTTTGGTGAAAGATGTGCCTTCCAGTAATCCAGAAGAGCAAATAAGTCAAATGTGCTCAGAGATGACTAAAATAAATTAAAAAAAAAACTCAAAGGGTACATCAACTCAAACAGCAAAAGGTTGGAAAAACTGGAAGAAGCTTTAAACAGATACTCAGTTGAGCTGATAAAAATGCAGAAGTCTGAGGTTGAAATGAAAAAAAGGCTAGCTGAGTATCAGACTGCTCAAAAGAGATGTTTCAAAAATAGTAGAATCAGAACATAGAGCACATAGAGAAAACCTGAGGTTTTCTGCTGTACCAGAGCAGGAATGGACTGCATTAATTTTCTGAAAGCACAAATAAGCAACTGAACTGGTGTCCCAGAGCAGGAATTGCTAATTGAAAGGGAACATTGTGTGTATGCTCCAAACCTGGCATGAGAAATAAGCCAAGACCTATAATAGTAAGAATGCAATCCTACTAGCAAAAAAGAGGTGATTCTACAAAACTGTGGCAGAAGGACAAAGTACTAAATGGGGGAGACAGTTGAGTGTTTGTGGGAAATGATTACTCACTGTATACCAGGCAGAAGATGAGTACATTTTTCCAGCAATCAAGGAATGTCAAGAAGTAGGTGTGAGATTCAAGTTGTTATATCCAGCTATCTTCAGAATTTTTTTTCCTGGAGGGTCAAAATCATTTTTCATGCAGAACATGCTAAGGAGGAAATACGAAAGTTTGTCCAACAAAATGTGAGCTATGAAACAGAAGGATATATCCTTTTTATTCTTCTAATAATGAAGCTCATAGACAGACTATGCCAGTGAAACCTTTTCCAATGTTTCAAAGGAATATGCTTGAGAGACAGAAACAAAACACAAGAGTTGACTAGAAGAACAAGAAGTACCTTGGAAATGAATCAGAGGCTGGATTTGGGAGATGGAGATCAACAGGAAGAAAACCAGAAACTTGGAAAGTAATGCATAAATGTGAAACTACAAAGCATCAATCACATTTGTGAAATATGGTGGAACAAAAAAACCTGCAAATATTGGACCTTTTTATTTTACTTTGTTAAACTTGTAGCGGACTCCAAAGCATATGCCCTACTTCATGTCATTAATGTTAATGTTTGGAAGAACATTATGGAGAGGGGAAGAGGAAGGAAAGAGGTAACTGTAAGTAAAATAATTTTTGCTCTTAACAGAATTTTATAAATCATGACATATACTGCATGTTATACAATAAAGCTTTTTCTGTTATTTTTGAGTGTAACAGGGATACTAAAGTAAATAAGTGCTCCCTTTCACTTCTTTCTTTCTTTCTTTCTTCTTGATCAGTTTTAAGAAATGTAGGCATTGCAATGCAAAAAGAAAAGAACAAGAGCATGACATAAGTACAATTGATATGTTTTGTCTTACTTTTGCATAGGGGAATGACTGGATTAAGGTCCTTGACTTGATCTAACAATAAGTTTTAAGTGGAAGCAAATAAATAAAAATACACTAATAGAAACAGACAACTGGTGCTAGAGCAATGACCTCAAGCTAAACGCCAAAAAGTGTATAGTCATCCCCTTTGGCAAAAACAAAGTGTCCACAAATTACCACATAGGTGGTAATCCATTAAGTACAGAAGAAATAATTAGGGACCTGGGGACCCAAGTTGATAGCAATCTCTCATTTGACAACCACATGGCCAAAGTGGTTAGAAAAACATTTTATATAGCCCACCTAATCATGAAGGGATTAACATCTAGATCAGGGGAGGTCATCGTGCCTCCTTACTCATCCCTCATCAGGCCCATAATTGAGTACAATGCCCCTTTTGGGATGTACCTTACCAGACACCTGGACCAACTGGAAAGACCCCAAAAGTACCTCACCAAGAGGATCAAAGGTCTCAAACAGATGCCATATGCTGCCCAGTTAAAAAAACTCCAGCTCTACTCAGTGACATACCGCCTGCTCAGAGGCAATTTGTGCCTGGCGTATAAAGCCATGTCCAACCCGGAATTAATGGACATGCTGCACATCAGAAAATCCAAATCCCATCGAGCTACGCGCTCGAGAGACTTGAACCTCAGCACTGAAATAAATAAGACATGCTGGAGGGACAGATTCATAACCCAGAGGCTCCCTTCACAATGGAATAAAATCCCAGTCCAGGTTAGGCAGAGTCCCTCATTGACTCTCTTCAAGAGGAATCTTGATGAGTGGATGGGAGATTGTAGGTTTACCCTGGGTATCACTTCTGTGTCACTGTTAGACAGAGGCACAGTATACTAATCTCGAAAAAGGGCATAGCAAAATTAATTTAAAATGGGTGGTGAAAGCCAAACACACTCTGGCTAGGCTTATAAATGCCCTAGGGCAGATAGCCTAGTATGAACCTATGAACCTATGTAATGAAAAGTTTTCCTTTAGCAAATAAATGTCCACAGTGAAACATGAGAAGCCTGTAGCTGAAGTAAACTGTGTATCTGGTTCTCTTGTTTCTATGGAGACATACTGATAAAGGCAATACAACCAGACTACTTTTTCAATGGTTAAAAGATAATATTTTCTGAAAGCATTCAAGTTGTTTCTACATCTTGGAGAGGAATAAAGATAATACAAAAAGAGATAGCACTTAGTGTAAGTAGTAGCACAGGTTGTACCATGCATCTTAGCATGGATAACCTTCATTAGAAATCAATTCAAGCATGTGTAGCTGTCAATCTGGGATAATTGTTCCTATTAGGATGGTTAAACTTTGTTATTTGAAGATGTACATAGTTTTGTGCGTCTGTATAACGTTAATAGTTTATATTTGTGTTCCAGAAGTGTATTTCTTTTTTGTTTAAGTTCAAATGGACATGACAAGAAACAACTATATAAAAGATCATCCTGCCAAACATTAATGTATGCATGTAACACAAAAGCTGAACCTAGACATTTTTAAAATAGCTGTTATATATACAGTTGGGAATAATAATTTCTTATTATAATGGCATCATTTTCCATATTATCCTTGAAAGTGAATGGTCTCAGGTATATACAAAAAGCGTGTAGTGAACTGCATTAAAAAATGCACAGTGCAAATAGTTATACTACAGGAGATACATTTGGGAAGAACTAAGCATGTGAATTTGATAAAGAAAGGATTTCAGAATGGTAATTCAGTAGAATATCCAGGATAAAGAAAAGGAGGAGTACACATTAAGTGCTAGAGAAGCTCCAATAATGATAGAAGAAGAAGAAGAGATAATAATGGAAGATGTTTAGTGGTAAGGGGCTACTAGCAAGGGAGGAGGATTAAGTATGCATGTATTTATATTCTACTAAAACTGGTACAATGGAGCTTAAGGAAATTATTGGAGAAATAATCAGTTTTCAAAAGGGAATATTACTTATAGGTGGGGACTGGAATTTGATTTGCAACAGTGAGGATGTACCTGGGGGATCTAGAAGGGAAATATAACAAAAGAGGGCAGACTTTGGAAGACATTTATGAAAATATTTGGTATGGAAGACATGAACCTCAGAGAGTATTTACATAGTATTCCCCAAGGTGCAAAAACTTGGCTAGGCTCGACAGATATTGGATTTGTCAGGAAGAAGTGCATTTAATTGAAAGTTTTTATACTCATCTAGTAACTGTTTTAGATCACATGCTAATAATTAAAATAAAAATTGAAGGTAATGAAATAAAAATGAGACAGTGGTGCTTCACCACCTTTCTGCTAAGTAGAGAGGAATTTAAGGAAAGGGTGGTGGAAATTATTCAGGAGTTATTAGGGAAAACAGAAATTTATTCAGAAAATATAGCTAGGAAGAGGGATAAAATGAAAGTGGAGTTTAAAATGGGTTAGAAATAAAAGATAAAGAGACATAGTTAAGAATTAATGAGAATTATTTAGGGAGGCTGACAGAGAATAAAGTATTGCAGAACAGGAGAATTCTTACAGAACAGGAAGAAGTGCAACTGCAGAGTGCTAAAGAGAAAATAAAGGACTACCTTGCTAATATGCAGGAATTTAGAAAGACTGCTGTTAAGCAACTAATTCCTGATAATAATTCCAGAGCAAAAGATTTTAGCACAACAGTTCAGGTAAGAAAGAGTTGTTGCCAAGCTTCGGGCACCTATAACAAGGAAAATAACCAGAGATCCTGTAGAGATATTTGAAATATGTAGGGAATTTTATGAAAATCTGTATAATGCAGAGAAATGTGGAAATCCAAGGTTAGAGGTAGCTCAGGCTCAATTACCAACAGTTGGGATAGGAGGTGATGAGATAAAAATGGTAGTGTATAACCAATTTACAGGAAAGTCCCCAGGCATAGATGGCTTTCCTGTGGAAGTCTGGAAGCTAGGAGGGAAGAAAGTGATAAATATCTGGAAGGTTTTGTTTAACAGTGTTTTAAAAGGAGGAGAAGCACCAACATCCTAGAAGAAAGCTGTGATGGCTGTAATAGCTACACACTGTAAGGACCCATAAGATCCAGCTTCTTGTAGGCCCGTTTCAATTCTAAACCATGACTATAAAGTGTTTTATTGTCTATAATGGCTAAACAAATGACAAAGATTATGCCAAAATTGATATGTATGGATCAATGTGGTTTTGTGGAGGAGAGGTAAACATTTGACAACATTAATACAGCAATGATGATCCAGAGGGAAGCAGAATGCCAGAAAAATGCCATTGTTGATGGTGGGTCTTCATGCACAGAAATATTTCCACAGAGTAAGCTGGGATTTTAGGAGTAGGGCAATGGAAGCATTTGCATTCCCTGACAAAACAATAAGATTAATTAGGGGGATATATGAGGGATCAGAGGTGAAAATTAAAGTGTGGGCTCCTCTCTGATAGGTTCTATTTGAACAGAAGAACCAGGCAGGAGTGTCCTCTTTCCCCTTTGTTGTTTATTTTATATTTAGAACCATTGGTAAAGAAAATAACGAACTCAGGAATTCAAGGATATTATTGGTGTGGTAATCAAGAAAAGCTGGCTTTGCTTGCAGGTGATATTTATCTGATAACACCAGAAAAGGACTTCAGTTTTGTGGAACATTCAGAGACAGTTTCAAGTCATTTTTGGATTCAAAATTAATAAAGATAAAGCAAAGGCAATAGCTGTAAACTATGTACCCACACATGAATTGGTTCAGCAATACTCATATTTATGGGAACATGACAAAATGAAATACTTAAAGTATGGGTTAAAAAAGGATTTTGTTATGGCAGCTAAGGATATGTGGTAAGAGGCTAAATGAAAGAGAATACAAAACGGAGAAATTGGAAGCTCTTGTATGGATATTTATAACAAGATGCAAGCAGTTATAAAAGGTCAGGCATATTTTTGTCAACCAGAGGTGAAATTGTGGATAGCAATTAATAAAGAGTTGAAGGATTTTATCTTGGGGGAGAAAAGGGCAAGAATCAAGTGGGATAAGTTGGCTTGGAATTAACTGATTTGATGGGGGATAAGTTGGCTTGGAATTAACTGATTTGAAGGGGTATTCCAGAGATACATCCTTAAGGCTCCTATACAGAGCGCAAGCAGAAAGAATGTATAATTCAAAGTGAAAGGGGATTATGATGAAACGGGGAGAAGCTAAAAAATAAGGAGAGACTGAGGTTTTGGATTCAGATCCTCAAGGAGAATAACTATAACCATACAGAATATTATATTCACAAACTAGCAGGAAGTATTCTAAGAACAAAGCCAACACATGAATGCAGAAAGGTGATTCTGATAAGGATGTCTCTAACTAGGAGTACAGAGAATAGGCAAGAGAGTCTGAAATTTATTGGAGAAAACTGGCCGAACCAAGGTATTGGGTGCAAATAATTAGAGAAAGAAAGATAATAGAATGGGAAAAGACCAAACATTCATTTGGTCTGCAGCCTAGAGATTGCCTTCCCTATCAAGGATTGATAAGAGTATAGGTAAACAGAAAGGAATAGGGGAATCCTAAATGAAAGAAAAGCACTGGTAGAGTCTTTAGCAGAATCTAATACAGAAGCTGCTGCTAAAAGGGGATAATTAGTGGGGCATATAAAACATTGCATGAAACTATAGGAATCAATCAGTGAAGGTTAGAAAGGATTGGGAAGAGAGATTAGGGAAGCAATTCACAGAGAAATAATAGGAGGATATATGTGTGACCATGTGAGATACTGCCAGCTATGCCAAAAGAATTTTGTAAAGAATTACATGTCATTTGTATATCAAACTGATTTGTACAGATGCTTGTGTTGAAAAATGCATTTGTAAAGCTGCTTGTGCAGTGGGTTCTGACTGTAGTGTCTTCTTCTTCTTTCGGCTTTTCCTGGTTAGGGGTCACCACAGAGGATCAACTGTCCGCTCATGATTGGCAGTGGAGTTTTACGGTGTCGAGTTGCCAGCCTGGCGCCCAACCTTCCACAGAAGGCACACATGTGCACGCACTCACGCCTGGGGCCAATTTAGAGTGTCCAATCCACCTACAGCATGTCTTTGGGATGTGGGAGGAAACCGAAGCACCTGGAGGAAACCCATGTGACCACAGGGAGGACATGCAGACTCTGCACAGAAGGCACCCCAGCCAAGGATTGAACCAGAGAACCTCTTACTGTGAGGCAGCAATGCTAACCACTGCACCACCGCGGCCGCCCGGTGGGTTCCGACTGTAGTGTAACTCGAATTAAATATACATGTTAACAGAGGACAATGGAAGAGAAGATGTTAATCGCAGCTCCAGCTAACTTTGGAAATGGTAAGAAATTAAATTACTGGGCCTAGGCCATAAAGATGTTATTTCACATTTCTGAATGAACCCAGAGGTGCAACATCTGTAAGAAGCATGATTTGTTAGTCTCTGTAGGAGGAGCAGAAGTTTATAATTGTTTTTATGACTTCTAGAAGCTGCACCAGATCTGAGCAATGCTCTTGTGTGTGTATTATTGACATGTATGTGATAAATCCTGGCAGTTTCTAGCAATGGTGGGTTACATGGGAACCAGAAGTCAGATGACCAGATGTATGTGATGTCATTCTGTACAGAAATAATGCTTTAATTTTAGGTAAGAGAGAAGTCTCAGGGCAGTCTGTTTCTTGGAACCTGACACAGAAGGATCCCTCCCCTACTTCATCTTGCCTTGCTCTATTAAGTAAGTAGGAACAGCAATTCTCTAGATCAATCAGGAAAATATAGTGAGAATAGTTAAGTATTGTTTTTCTGTAACTGTGCAAATCTTTCCAGCTGTTTTATTTTTAATATTTCCTATGACAAACTAGTGTTTACTGTAAACAGATATTTCATATTTTCATGTTCTTTTATTATTTATTTTAAAATATATTTAAACTTTTCATTGTGGCTGGGCTTTTTGAGAACATTTTAACCTTTGAGAGTACTTATATCTATTGGTGGCACTGTGGCCACTCCTGAAGCCTGGCAGTTTGGTCAACATCACCATTTGTACTGATATTAATTTTACTCAGTATAATTGGGTACCCTTGCAAGAGCCTTAGGTAAAGGGCTTTGTAGAGTCTGGTGGCAGTGATAACTACCTTATAGTCTGGGCAGAAGGAGGCACAGTGGGGAAATCTGTGCCAGCCTTTGGTATGTGCATGTGTGTGTGTGTGTGTGTGTGTGTGTGTGTGTGTGTGTGTGTGTGTGTGTGTGTGTGTATGTGCGTGTGTAAATCAAATCTCATAGTATGTGTGTCAGCTACTTGGAGCAGGGACACAAAGCACTGGTTTCACATTGAGGGTGCTGGAGGACTTGGCTTGGACACTCAACTTAATCCTATAGCTGTGCTAGTGGGGAGCCTTATTGGGGCCCTGAAGGAAGACCGATATAAAGAAATACAGACCCCGGGCAGATTTTGTGCTTTTAAGGGAACGTGTGCTTGATTGCAGAGAGGTCTGCATCTGGAAATACTGAGTGCATCCATTTGTATTCCAAGTGAACGTCCCTCTCTAGTGTCAGTGGTAAGGATTCAGGCTCCTTGATTACTGGCCCAGAGTGGGGTCGTCACAATATGTATGGCTCCCAAATATGCAACAAAGTTTAGAAGATTTAGGATCTTTGCTTGAAGTGTTTGCATAGGTATTTGTAAACCCCAAGTAGACTCTAAAGAAATTTTCCTCAGGTAGATTGCAAATGTTGGAGGTATGATGGGGAAGAAAAGGATAATTGGGAACATATTTTATGGGAGTGTAATAAGTTGGCAGACTTTTAAAAATCCTTGAAGACTACTCTGTCAGAAATACTGGGGCAGCAAATTAGTGTAACTGAGGAAATGAGTTGTGATACAGAATTGGAATTGTCTAGACAAAGTAAGCCTTTGCTGAGCTTAATTCTGGTGGCTGACAAAAAATAAATTATTAGAAAATGGAAAATGAACTGCAAACCAACCATACTAGAAATCATGAATATAGTAATAGAAATAAAATAAGTGGAAGGTTTAGGAAAGAGTAGGAGCAAATTAAATAGAAAAATGGGACTTGTGGGAACAACACATACAGAATAATGTCTTGGAGCAATGAGGTTTAAGGAAAACAGGAACTAAATGAGGTATGTAATGTTTGGCTGACAATGACTGTACAGAAGATTATATGTGATGTATAATGTTTGCAACAGAAAGTATGTCAATATGACTTGTTTTCATTTATATACATGTATGACTGCCTATGTCAGAAGTGATGATGCAATAAAGATGTTTATTGTTAAAAAAAGGATAAGAAAAGATTGAGAGTTATTTGGTCATTTAGGGGGGGAACCAAACAGTATTGTTTTAATGTTGGAAGTCTTCAGAATTAGCTTACTGTTATTAGGCCATTTGATAAGAGAAATGAAGTCAGCTTGTAGCAGTTACTGTATGACCAAGGGGGACAGATCTGAGTGAAATAAGACCATTTCGTCAGCATAACATAAGACAGGAAACTGAGGGAGGTTAAGTGGTAGTTTATTGATGGAAATGTAAAAAATGAGAGCCATCAAGGAGCCCTGAAAGACTCATTTAATGAGAAGTGTGGAAGCAGAGAGGGTGTTTTGAAACTACACAGAGAACAACCAATCTAGTCAAAAGTTGTAGTTAACAATTTTGAAAGCCTTTTTTAAACCCAAGAAGATGGCACTAGTAAGCAGCCATTTTTCTATATTTCAGTGGATTTGGGAGGAGGTAAGTGCACCTGTGGAGTTAATAATGCCAGATCTTTGCTAAAGTTTTTGCAGCATCAAACAGCAAAACAGTGGAAAAAGAAGTGTAAATGGTCAGCTTGTAGCAATATTCCAGCTGCACATTAAAGAGAAGTCAATTTGCAAGGCAGTATTTTGATCAGAGAAAGATGTATGACATGTTATTAGTATGAGTAGGCATACATAGTGATATTTAGATTAGATAAGGTCCAGGGAAGGCTATTTATCTACCTATGGTGAAGATATTAGTGGGTCAAGAGACATCTTTGAGGAAATCCACATGTGATAGCTTCAGTTTCTGAATAGGTGTCGTCCCCTGCTATAGAAAGTGTTTTGTTATTAATTGCTAAATTATGTGGTTCCCCTCTTTAGGGAAGTAATAGTTAATTTATCTAGTAATAAGCTGTGGTTAATTTTGAAAACCTTTTTTAAAATCTAAGATGATGGCACCAATACACAGCCTTTTTTCTGTACCTGAGTAGACTTGGAAAGTAAGTATGAAAACTAACGTTTCTTTACAATATTTAAGGTGGAAAGTTTGTTGTTTGTCAGTTATCGGGTCTTATTTTGTATGTATTCAAGTAGCTCTTCAGAAATAGATATTTCAAATATTTTTGCTAATGGGCAGATGTTTGCAACCGATCTGTAGTCTGATGCAGTCTTGGGAGTATTGTTCTTGGGCACAGGTACAATGAGGGCAAGCTTAAAGCTTGGAGGTATTGTATTTGCAGTAAAAAACAACTGTAAATATCTGCTAGGGGGTTAGAAAGTATTACTGCTCCAGTACTTTATTACTCTGGTTGCAATTAATGGAAGTCGGTTATATTTGTAATCTAATGCGTTGAGCTGTTTTGTCATATCTCTTGATACCACAGTATTTTCTGCAATGGGATAATGGGGATAACAGTAGCATGTTGGGAGGGTGGCCTAATGGTTAAGGTGTTTGCCTTACAAACACAAGGTACAGAGTTTGAATTTCACAGGGGATAATTGGCTGGGCTTAAAATGGCTCGCAAGGGCAGTTAGCCTAGTACTAATCTATAAACCTATGAATCTATGAGCAGAAAATATGAATTTGGTTTTTTGAAAGGAAAATAAATGTTTGTTCTAATAGCATTAATCATGATAGCAGATGGTGTTGTGATAGTACTAAGTTTAGGAACAAAATTCTTTGAGCTAAAGGTTTTAAGGAAGAAGAGAATGTTTGGTGTGTTCTAAAATAGGTGGTCCGTATACTTCTGTAATACTGGGCTTTGGCAGTGTTAGTCTAGATTCTTGCTGAGTGCCAAGCTGTGGTAATACTAAAGTTTTTCCACATTTTTTGGGGTCTTTCTTCCAGTCATTCCATGCTTTATCCCCAGGTCTAATTAATACTCTTATGGATGAAGTTACCCAGGGAATGTATTTACCTTTCACCATGCTCTTATTTGAGAGATCAGCTTGTTTTAAATAAATGAGAGAGTATTACAGAAGGAAATTAAGGTAATAGCAGGATCTATGGAAATGTAGACATCAGACTGGTCAGTTAATTGTAGTTCTGACTGAAGTAAGGTTTCATTATTTGTGGGAAATTAAGGTAATATCAGGATCTATGGAAATGTAGACATCAGACTGGTCAGTTAATTGTAGTTCTGACTGAAGTAAGGTTTCATTATTTGTGAGTGTCTAAGTTACAACAGCTGTAGGTCATTATTTAGTACCTTTCAAAGACCGGTATGAAAGAATGAGGTAGTGATCAAATGAGATTATCAATAAAAATGTGTAATGTAACTGCAATAGTCTATATGATATATCAGTAATGATAATATCCATGAAAGAGTTTTTAGTTTCAAGGTTTAGTCTAGTACCTTTGCACATCATTTGTGATAAATGGAAAGTATTAAGACGAGTATTTAACTTTCACTTCAAGCTGAAGTTCTAGTTGAGATTAATGTCTCAACAAATATTGGCTAAATAAAGGTTTGAGTGGCCCCCTAAGAATGGTCCGGTTAGGTTTGGATTCAGTGGAGGTATTACCTTTAACATCTATAGGGTAGTGGTAACATTGCTGCCTTTTATAACTAGAGTTAATACTCTACTTCCTTGTCTGTTTCCTTGTCTATGATTTGAAAATGCTAATAGACGGAAGAGAAATATAAAAAAAACACAAGACTCCTTTAAGTCATGACTCTGAAATTGCAGTGATTTTGGGGTTAAACTGATTATCTTCGGCTTCTATGTGCATCCGTTTATTATTGATACTACATAAATTCAAATATCCCACAGAAAGATATCTGGGATTTACCTGAAGTGGCATTTGGCCAGGATTTACTTGGATATCAACTGATAGGAGAACAGTGAATAATATTAAAATATTTAACGCATCTGTGTTTTCCAAAGGGTGTGATGAGGATCATGTTTACAAAGCGGTTTGGTGAATTGAACAATGTGCATGTATATGTATGTGTTTGTATGTATATATCTATATATGTGTATGTATGAGGGGCCATATGTGGTCAAATACACTTTTAGTTGACATCTGTTTCTAATTTGGTAGTCTAAGTAGATGGTTGAAAAGTGTGCAAGATTCCATAGTTCCCAGGATTGGGGAATATGCCCTTTCCCTGGTATTGTGTGATCTTGAAGTTAGTATATGTAATTAGCAGGGGGTGGAGGGGTACAGATCCCTGCAAAAAATGTCTTTTATTATTATTGTTAATTTTAGTTTTGTATTGGCACATGAGCAGTTAGGTTTTGACATTTTGTTGTCAGTGTGAGGCAAGTTGACATTTGGGTCTGTTGATTATATTTATCAGACCCATGTAAGTACAAAGAACTTTGGAGGCACTGCCAAGGCCTCAATTCTAGTTCTATTCACAGAAACTCCCTTTGGTATACTCCATGATCAGCCCTTGCTGAACCAATGTACTCCATGTTTCCAAGATCTTCCATCAAGATGATCCTCCAGATTAGGAACTAACTTCTTGAAGGTCTTGGGACTGGGATCCCCCTTTATTAAGAGCTCATTAATGACTAATACAAATTACTCTTCTAATTGTTATGAAAATGTTCTCACTATGCTCTATAAAGCAGTGACTGCACATTTTATAACATCTCCCTTGTGTGTGTGTGTGTGTGTGTGTGTGTGTGTGTGTGTGTGTGTGTGTGTGTGTGTGTGTGTGTGTGTGTGTGTGTGTGTGTGTGTGTGTGTGTGTGTGTGTGTGTGTGTGTGTGTGTGTGTGTGTGTGTGTGTGTGTGTATATATATATATATATATATATATATATATATATATATATATGTATCACACACACATTTTATATATATATATATATATATATATACACACACACACACACACACACACATATAGATACGTATACACACATAAGAATTTAAATGGTCAAAATCAGAGCAAAAGCCCAGCCCCATGCAGCAGTTGGCTAAAGCTCTGACTGTGTCCCAGGTGATCCATGTTTGACTTATGGCAGGAAGCTGGAGAGATCAGGCATGGCAGTATTTGAGTGAGAGTCAATGCTAGTTGCCCATCCTGTGGGGAGGGAGGTAGCCTAACTTGCTGCAATCACAGCAGGGAGAGTCAGGTGAGCTCTACACTACAAACAGTGTGCAGTTTGGTCAAGAGGTTGTCCATTACATAAACATGCATGTGCCTCCTGAAAGCAGACACAGTGGAGGTCACAAAGGTGTCATAAGAAGAAGAATTAGGGGATACCCACTCCCTGGCAGCAGTAAGACATTGCACAAGTCTCCTCAAACTCCTCACTGCTCCCAACCCAGGGGGAGGCAAGGGCAAGTCTTAGGCCTGGTGAATAAGGAGAGGAGCTGGTGGTAGCTCATGGTAGTTACAGGAAGTAGGGGGAAGCAGAGGAAAAGAAACTCCAACAAGTGTAACTCCCTGTCACCCTAACACCCATAATAACTCATTTTATTTACTTTTATTTAACATTTGTTTGTTTACCGGGAAAGTCTGACTTGGAACAAAGACAATTTTCAGCGGAGGCCAGGGGAGAAATGCTCCAGACACATGTCTTTGTGACATGGGAGGAAAGAGGAGCACCCGGAGGAAACCCACACAAGTGCAGGAGGACATGCAGACTCCACACAGAAGGTACCCTAGCCAAGAATCGAACTGGAGAACCTCTTGTTGTGAGGCAACAATGCTACAGCTGCACCACTGCGCCTATGTGGTTTCTCAGCATACAGCAACTATTTTATCATTCACTACAGGCATGCATACTAGACTACATCAGCATATTCCTGCCTGACACCCAAAGTCACAGAGATTGACACTGTAATACCACAGTCAATTTTCTAGCACAGAGAGCACTTTATCATATCACTTGTACCACATTACCACATTCCCTTCTAACATTCACAATCACAGACAGTACATCACCTATAAACACCACAGTCTGCCCAAACATCTACAGTAACACAAGGAGTACTATATCATAACATCGGTATAATGACATCCCATTCACTGCCTAATGCCACAATTCTATAGTCTACAGTATACAATACTGGTGTTACAGCACCAAATTCCATTCTAAATTCCACAGTCACACAGAGTGCACTACACCATAACATGTGTACTGTAATACCACAATCTCTCCTATCCACAGCCATCACATAAGTAGTACTACACTATAACATGGTTACTAACACTATATTCTCTCCTGCCTACCACAGTCATACAGGCTGCATTGCACCAAACACTGGTACTATACAGGATGTTCACCCTTAATTCCCAAAATAACACACAGCCATACTATGGCATACAGTGGCTGGTTACTAAAATATGATAAGATAACTCCTGACATTAGCATGAAAAAGTACGAAAGCACAGCAGGTATTGTGCTGCTGAAAAAAGTGCATTATAATGTATATACATAACAGATACAGACACTGTATATAGTATGTACATACTGAAAACATTACAAACAGAATAACAGTGAACACCATGTAGAATGGAGGAGTAGTAGAGTGCCATGGCTAGCACTAGTGTGCCTGAGTAAGGTATTTTGTTCTCTGTAAGAAAATTTAAAACAAATGTTGCCATGACAGACACTGGAACTGGTATAGCATTATACAAAGAACATTGTCAAAATCATTACTGTCATCTCCAAAGTATGACATCTTTTGATTTCAGTCCCAGTACATGCTGTGCAATTGGATGAGTACAGAAAAGGAGTCAATACTAAATTTGCAGAATAAAGCTGCATTATACAATTGTGTTCAAATGGGTATTTGTCAGGATGCATAATAGAAATTCTCATCAAAAATAAGGGAAATGAATTCTAAGGCTTTTGATAAGATAAAAAGTAATCCATAATTTGCAGGAGTATAACAGCAATTTCAAAAAACATCAAGACCTATATAAGCAGTGTTACTATGGACTGAACACACGTAATAGAAAGATACTATTGTTCATATTGACTATCTTGGTGTATTTAACATACACATATATGCAAGCTTATGCTTTAGTTGTCTAATGGGCCGATTCCATATAGGCCATTGGCTTGGTAGAAAGATATCCACATTTTCCATCCAAGATTTTCTACTTATCCCTAGGGCAGCCTGGTAATATGCACTCATTCAAACACTGCCATGCAACACCTCACAGTCTTAACGGTCATTCATCATTCAAGCAGGCCTGTTTTATTGGCTGTTGATTTTTTATGCTTCAGAAAAGCATGTTGGAACATTGGGATGTAGCAACACTATATCATAAATCCATTCTTCTAGCTGGTGAGTAGCAATACTATACAATTACTGCATTCCTATGCCTGCTGAGTGGCATGTATTGACAAATCATTCACCACCTCCACCCTTATGGCATATATTCTTGCTGTACTGTCATCTAAGCACCAGCAGGCGACATTACAACAGCACTTCATGCCACCACTGTGAACTAACATCGGATGGCACATTGCCTGGGCAATTATTTTGGGCTAGGCTTGTAAAGGTTCCAGGGCCATTAGCTTAGTACACCCCTATGAACCTATGAACCCAGGTCTGAAAAGGTGTCAGTTCCTAAACCAGGACTTGTACTTCCCTGTACTTGAAATTTCAAAGCAGACTACGGATGCACTAATCCCTCTCACCTCTCTTATTCTCTTTCTTTCTCACAGCACCAGTCCATGTGCCTTTGCCCATTTTCAGGCAAAGGTAGCCAGCAAGGGTTTGTGTACATTTGCGTCTGTCTGTGTCAGGGAGGGTGGGAAAGAGCAAACTACTCCTCTTTTGTGCCTGCTTGTATGTCTTTGAGTGTGAGTCTGACTGTGTGTGTGTGTGTGTGTGTGTGTGTGTGTGTGTGTGTGTGTGTGTGTGTGTGTGTGTGTGTGTGTGTGTGTGTGTGTGTGTGAGAGACGCAAGTGCTGCTCTGACCAGACTATCTGCAGGAGACCCCCCCCCACAACTCATCAACCTGAAGGTCCAGTTTATCCCGCAACACCAGAGACTATCCAGTCTGAGGGATAGCCTTGGGAAAAGAAACCTAAATCTCTTCAAGTGAGAGAACTACTGAGTAGCTCCAGTATGGAATTATCCCTGGCACTTTATTGTTGGGTTTTGCATGCAACATAATCCTTATTCCCTCTGAAAGGCTGATTTGTGCTAATGCTCACAATGTTAGGCCAGACAGACATGCTTGAATTCAAACAAATGCACCATTCCATGACTATATCATATGCTGCTTGCAGTGTGTGCACATCTCAGCGACTGCACTAGTCTGCTCAACATTCAGCCCTTTCTGAGTGTCACTGTTGCAGCACACTGGGCTCCCTTCCCCTAGGATGGATGAGCTAATATAAGACACTCAGTCCCACTTTCCTTAATGTGCTCTTCTAACACCCAGGTCACCAAGACTGCAGTTAGGGGTTTATGCGTATGCAGTGTGGAACTAGCCATGCCTGTTTGTAATGTAGCTCATCCATTGCCTCTTTTTAAATTACCAGCACATAGTCTATCATAATCATACTTCATGCACTGGGGCCTTCATACAGGCTGACAAATATCACTGGACAGTCTACTTGCATAAGGATGTTTTTCCTGAAGCATAAAATATGCAAAAATCAGACTATGTCCATATACACTTGCAATTTCCCATCCATATGAACAGCCACAGAAAAAGAATGCTCATTTGCCTACATCATAAACAGCAAAAAGTTACATTCTCAGAAACTCTCCAGCATTCTGTGCACAAGCTATACTTCCAGAAGTCCTGTGGTATTCTGTGCACAACTCTTGCATCCAGAAACTCTGCAGCATTGTATATGCAATCCCTGCATTCACAAACCCTAAAGCATTCTGTACATAAGACATGCATCTGGAAAAAACTGCAGCATTTTGTGAACAACCTTTGCATCTAAAAGCCCTGTAGCATTTTTTTTTATAACACATGCATCTCTCTGCTGCCCTTAAGCAACCAGCCAGTATCTGCTAAACATAACACATCACCACTGTACCAGCAAACATATACCACTGACCATGGAGGGTACCCCACGTTTCGGTAATTTAACTGAATGGAGGGCTCCAGGGAAATATGAGGAAGTATTTCACTCAGACAGACCATGACAGCTGGTTAGAATAATTCTACTGTGGAGGAAGTAGAGTCAAAATGGAGAGGGGAATAGTAGAACAACCAAAAATACTGGGGAAACTCAAGAAACCATAAATAAGCATAACACTAACCTTATTAAGAGATGGGGAGGTTAATTTGTCCATAAGATGAAGAACGTTGCTAATGCAGCAGATCAGGAAGTCAAGGGATTCTTATCAATATCCAGTGCTCTGTATTTCCTGCTTTTTTGTGAATTTTGCTTTCTGACTGACAGTCCTACTTACCACTGTGTATTTGTAAGTATGTAATTCTCTTCAAGGTATGAGAGTCTGGGTGGTGCAATGCAGTGCTGTCACAATACTTAACTCACCTAGTCCAGACAGTGCACATCTAATGGCTCCAAATGTAAGTCATCTCTTCCTAGCATTACTTGCCTTCTATATACTAGTGTTACAAGGCTGTGAAACTCATGCTTCTTTGCACTAACGACAATTTTCTGGCAACTGGGTCATTATTTCAATGCAGACTATGTGTGGTATGCATACCTTGAAACACAAGTCTATTACCACCAGACAGAATTTTCTTTTTGTAGCCTAATTACAGCTACAATCTGCTTAGGTTCTCGTTAGTTCAGTAAGTAGATAACTTTCATTGCCTTCATCCCCCACTTACTTGCTGCTGCATATAGGTCACTAAACCTGCTGGCCAATAAATGCACAGATTCCCATAGTCACTCATAGAAAACTACCTTTAAAAAGATACTTGATTTTATTTTTTCTTCAATAATATAGTAAAAAAACACAAGAAAGACCCAGCAAAAATAGTCTTCACTGTGTAATACCTTAAAACTCCTATAGTGGAGGCCCTTGGAATATATGCAAATAACCCTTAAAGACATGCTACTGTTTCAGCAAAATAGCTTCAGAATACCTGTTTTTTTATTTTTACTTTTTTAAGCCTCTTCTGATGCATTAAGGAAAATAAACTAAACCACACGTTAGCCAAAAACATATTACATATTATATTTTCTCTGTTTTTGAACTCATCTGTATAGTATAAGTGGATTGCCTACCCATGCTATAAAAATAGAAGGCTTATAAACAAGCCTGATATCCATAACATTGGAGTGACTGCAGAATGCCCCAAATGACAGCCAAACCTTAAGATAAAAAGGTCATACAGAGAAACCATTCAGTAAAAAAAACTGCAAAAAAAAAATTCTCAGGAACACTAGAGTCTTTACTGTGTAATAACTAAAACTCCTGTTGTGGAGGTCCATGGGATATATGCAAATGATCCCTTAAGGATATACCAATGCACCTCCTTCTAGATGAGATGATCTGCAGTTCATATTACTGTTCTTGCCACACATATTTGGAACTGAGAAGGCAGGGTTTGTGTTCAACATAGTGTTGGCTAGAGACATTTTTCTCATACATGTCCTTTCCTCTCCAATGCAGGCAATAGTGAACAATGACATGCATGCAGCCATACAAAAGGTTACCTGCTGTTAATGATGTGCTGTGTTCACTTTAATGTTCTGCTCACATGTTTCACTGGGAGTAAGGTAAATGGAAAGGATTCCTTCCCCCAAGACTGTGAGAACAGTCCTTCTGCAGCTCAGCTGTTTACTCATTAAAGCCTAGTGACACCTTCAGTAGGATATAACTGGAGAAATGCCTGATGCCTCAAGGTCTCCAATATTGTCTGTTCACATTTACATTAAGAATTCCAAAACCATGCTGCATACAGTGGCGGCTGGTGACTTCAAATCAAAGGGGGACTGCAGGAAACAGGTGAATGGGTGGGGTCAATTGGAAGGGGTGTGGCCAACTAGAAAGGGGAGGAGCTATGCTCAAAACCACAAAACCTGTAACTTTAATTAAATATGCTGCCCTGGGTGCCAAACCGTCATTATGAGAGTCCAATCAAGACAAAATGAAGTAAGTGTAGAATAAAAAAAAAATATTTCAATGTATTGGCTGCATGACAGCTTACTTAATAGCTAGATGGAAACAAAAAGGTTGTGAGGCATGAAAAAATAAATTACTTTTTAAATACATTACTGGAATGCCAGTTAAAATCAAGTATAAGAAAAACAAACAGCACTCAACTCAAACCACTTCTCCTTGCACTGCAGTTATAATTATAATTTATATTCAGCTTTATTAAAGTACTAAGTAACATGCTGAAAGTAGCAATCTCTGTGATACCCCCACTTGTAAAAATGTTTCTTATCCAAAAAAGACCTGCTGCCTGACAACTATCTACGTGTTTCATGGGGAAACATGATCAAAGTAAAAAATGAAAAGCAAACAATAAACAAGCTCAAGATACATTGATTAAATGATTACTGCACAGGTTATGGACCACACATGATAGATTGGCATTCTGTTTGGTTTACAAATAAAGCCTGCAAAGATGACTGCAAGTCTCCAACAAATGTAATGAACTTCTTAAAATAATGTAATCCTGTCCTTTATTACAAATACTGTCATATGCATTTCAATACCCAAGGCTTATCCATTATCTAGTTATATAAGTATTCTCTGCATGGCAACAACAGAAAGGCTTTCAATGTTGGCAATTCTTTAACAGTATGCTTATTAAAGCTTACTTGCATCTTACAATCTCAGACAAGCTTACCTGATGGTCATTAAAGCATTGCTACTTAAACACAGAGCAACAGGCACTTCCTGAGTAATAATAAGCATAAATCAACAGTATAAAAATATGACAGAAACCAGAACATTCTAAAAAATCAAGGAGAATAAAAGTAACACTTGTGTCTACTTTGGATGGGGGGATACTCTGCACATTTACACTGCTTAAATGCTCCTTGCATTGCTTGGACACATCCAGAGTCACTACATGGGGGAGTGAGGTGCAACAAGTATGTCACAATTTGAAATGTCTGGCTGACTGTGATGGCCCTGACACATTTGTCATACCTCTCAAACTCAGAAAAAGAAATATGGACAGAGCCATACATAGAAGTGGGATAAAGGCCCAAAAATGAGGACTATTTTTAAATATTGCTCTTATAAACTTAGAAAGATAATAGTATGTCTTGCGTTAGTATGAATTTTCTGAAAAGTACGAAATCTGAAACTCAAATGTTTGTCATCATTTTCTAACTTCAGTCTTTAATTATTTGCCACAAATTTGCCAAAAAACACAATTTTATGAAAAATGGACCAAAAATGTGATGCAAAAATATAAAATAGCCACACAATACAGCTGGGAACCTGTCAAAGAAGGGACACTTTTTTAATATTAGTACTGCTAACTTGAGCAGCTGTCAAAATAAAAGAATCTACATGCATTTCTGAAATAAAAGTAATCTATAACTCTGATTGTTACAATTATTTCTTAATTGTAAGCCCTCCACATTTTCTTCCAAAATTGCCATTTTGCAGCAGGATTATTAGGGGAAGAGCAACATTTTGAGCCAAAATCGGGGACAGTTGAGAGGTTTGGATATTCCTACTTCTATAAAGCAATTTATTTGCATGTACCTCTCAACCTGTTAATGCAGGAAATCTGGACAAGGCCAAATATACTGGAGGAACATATAAACAGTACTATAAATTGTTGTATAAACTGATACAATTGATAGAATTACAGGTCTTGCTTTAGCATGCATTTTTCTGAAGGTTATGAAGTCTGAAACTCAGTGGCTGTCATTATTTAGTGACTTAATTCCTAAATTATTTGCCAGAAAAACACACATTTTATGAGGAACAAACCAAAAATAAGAAGCAAAAATCTATTCATTCTGTGAAAATCTGGACAGATGAGAAGTATAGTTCAACCGGGGCTGTCTGTGAGTTTGCCACCCTTCCCCCTCACAAGATCATGGTCAAATGGAGCCTCCCCCCTGCAGCCATTCCAATGAACCATTACTTGGCTATTTCACCCCATTTACTATAAACACTAATTGCATATTGCTTTACTTCTACGATGATTTGGACTTCATTTGAAAGTTTTATTTTACATTTCACAGCACAAACACTAAGACATCTGCTAAATAAAGCAATGCAATCTCACAATGAAAACAGACTTAGCACTAAAACTTCTCTGCCCTTGAAGCTCACATTCCTTGAAACAGTATTGAAACCTACAGTCAAAGAAAATACATTTTGCCAGTGGCAGATAAAGATTAACTTTGGGCTGTTTTCAAATCATAGGCCCCTTGGACACGAAACATCCACATGGTCTTTGATACACCACCTTCATTGTATTAAATTATATTCCTTGTACAATATAGTACAGTTGTTAGAGGGTGTTTGAAATTTGTTTTGAACATTTTTCCAGTAAACAATGAAACAAAATGAATGCACCAATAACAACAAAATTGCCCAGTTCAGAACATTTCTATCATAAAAGTCTACCTAGACTTCTACAGTCCACCAGTATCAGTAAATATGCACAATCTCTGAAGGAGTAAAAGTCATCTAAATAATTCTACATTAAAGAAATCTGTAATTAATGAAGAGGTTGCTGCTAGCAAATAACTTTATATTTCATTGTTTCATCTACAAATAAAGTGCCTGTTGTCCTTAAGGAATAAATTGCATAAGTTGCATTAAAAAAACGATAAGCTAGTAATATTGCATTAGGGAATGGATGGCAAACTGATAACAGGTTAATAGTTACTAGGTGTCTTCACCAAAAAGGACTGCAGCATCCTCCCCCTTTACAATACAGTATAGTATCAACAATGCATCTACCTACTCGGCCTTCCTGAGAACACTGGAAAATATGAAGGTCTCTCCAAACACCATTATATTGGGCGACTTCAACTACCCAAACATAGACTGGGAGCATTACTCTAGCTCCAACACCCTAGCCCAAAGGTTCCTAGAATTTATAAACTCAAATGCTATGGAACAACTTGTTCCCACTCCCACAAGAGGGGAAAGCATACTGGACCTGATCATCACCAACATGGGGACTCTGTGCTCCAAACCAGAAGTGCATCCCTCATTGGTAAGATCAGACCATAAACTAATCTCACTGGATATTCGCATCCCGACTCCACCCCCTGCCCTGAAAACCACAGTGAAAAACTTCTCTAATGCAAATTTCACACTCCTCAAAACCGAGGTGGAATCCTTAAAAGCCCCCCGGGCCTGTGGAAAATACGGCCCAGACCGCAGAATCCTTTATAAACGCATTCTATGAACACCTTCAGGAATGCATGGATCATGCAATCTAAAATAAAACCAAGTCCCAATCCTCCAAAGGCAGACGTCCTGTCTGGTGGACCCCAGCCATAAACAAACTATACAATAGAAGGAGGAAGCTACCACATGATAGAGCAAAATCCCAAAAAGGGAAGGCATCTCTGATCAGTATTAGCAAAAAACTACGGGCACTCATAAAACCGTCTAAGGCCAGCTTCGAGAGAAAAATTGCACAGGACACTAAGGATAATCACAAGGCTTTCTTTAGTTATGTTAGGAACCTGGGTGGGAATTCCCAGATATGCTCAGAATTAGTCCAAAATAACAAAAATGCACGAACCCACAGACATTGCCAACATCCTAGCTGACAGGTTCAGCGCAAACTCCCCCCCCCACCAAAAGGACAAATATCTATCCCAGCAGAGTGCTGCCCCCCTGACATCTCAGATGCTCAGGTAAGAGCTGCCCTCTCCAAAGCAAAAAACACAGCATCATCGGGACCAGACGGTGTCCCGGGCTGCGTCCTACATGAACTCCAAGAAGAGCTAAACCCAAACATAAAACTACTGTTCGATCTCAGCCTTACTACAGGATATGTACCCAAAGAGTGGCGTACAGCAACAGTGGTCCCTCTCCACAAAGGTGGTGCCTCAATGGATCCTGGAAACTATCGCCCCATAAGCCTGACTAGCTTGGTCTGCAAAGCTATGGAAAGGATCATCATGAACCTCATAAATAAAGATATTGGGGACCTACAGACACTGGATCCTACCCACTTTGGCTTTGTTAAGGGCAGATCCTGCCTCTTAAACCTGGTTGATTTCTTTGAAACAGTCACTAAGGCCATTGACGAGGGGAAGGTGGTCCACACAGCCTACCTGGACCTCGCAAAAGCCTTCGATACAATACCCCACTCGGGCATTATAGATAAGCTCACCAGCTTAAATATAAACCCCTATGTCACTAGATGGGTTGCAAACTGGCTCAAGGACAGAACTCACATGGTTAGAATTGCTGGAGCCATGTCAGACTCCAAACCAGTTACAAGTGGCATCCCACAAGGCTCAGTCCGGGGATCTCTCTTGTTCGGTATATATTTCTCGGAGATACAGGCCAACACGGAAGGACTGTGACTGACCAAGTTTGCAGATGACTGCAAACTGGGTGCCATAATCGACACTCCAGCCGACACAAGCATCCTCCAAAAGGGCCTCATAGAAACAGACAACTGGTGCCAGAGCCATGGCCTCAAGCTAAACGCCAAAAGGTGTATAGTCATCCCCTTTGGCAAAAACAAAGTGCCCACAAATTACCACATAGGTGGTAATCCATTAAGTACAGAAGAAGTAATTAGGGACCTGGGGACCCAAGTTGATAGCAATCTCTCATTTGACAACCACGTGGCCAAAGTTGTTAGAAAAACATTTTATATAGCCCACCTAATCATGAAGAGATTCACATCCAGATCAGGGGAGGTCATCGTGCCTCTTTACTCATCCCTCATCAGGCCCATAATTGAGTACAATGCCCCTTTTGGGATGTACCTTACCAGACACCTGGACCAACTGGAAAGACCCCAAAAGTACCTCACCAAGAGGATCAAAGGGCTCAAACAGATGCCATATGCTGCCCGGTTAAAGAAACTCCAGCTCTACTCAGTAGCATACTGCCTGTTCAGAGGCGATCTGTGCCTGACGTATAAAGCCATGTCCAACCCAGAATTAATGGACATGCTGCACATCAGAAAATCCAAATCCCATCGAGCTCTGGCTTTCGAGACTTGAATCTCAGCACTGAAATAAATAGGACATGCTGGAGGGACAGATTCATAACCCAGAGGCTCCCTTCACTCTTGAATAAAATCCCAGTCCAGGTTAGGCAGAGTCCCTCATTGACTCTCTTCAAGAGGAATCTTGATGAGTGGATGGGAGATCATAGGTTTACCCCGGGTATCACTTCTGTGTCACTGTTAGACAGAGGCACAGTATACTAACCTCGAAAAAAGGGCATAGCAAAATTAATTTAAAATGGGTGGCGAAAGCCAAACACACTCTGGCTAGGCTTATAAATGCCCTAGGGCAGATAGCCTAGTATGAACCTATGAACCTACTGTGGGAGTGGAACTCACAGCTTTCTGCATCAAAAGCAAGTACACTACCTATTGTGCTATTAACAACACAAGCAGACTCAGTATAAGCAGCAGCAGCACTAAACTTTTGTTCCCCTGCAGCTCTCAACTTCTTGTAAAATCTACTTGACACTCAGCTGCATCTCTGAACTTTGCAGCACAAGAAATCTGGAAAAAATCCAAAATTTGGGGGGGGGGGGCGTAAGATCAAAAAACAGAGACACATTTTAAACATTGCTTGTATAATGTTGGAAAGTTGTTAGAATAAAACGCTGTGTTACCACCATACATTTCACTGCCAAGTATTGAAACCAGGACCCTGTGCAAAACAGTCAGAGCAACATACCACTATGCCAAATCATCTGTTTTATGAATGAAAGGAAGGAAGACTGAAACTTAAATGGCTACCATTTAGTGAATTCAGTTCTCACCATAGTTGTCAACATCTTAGTACAAAACACCTGAACAAAGCCAATAATGGGTGATTACAGCCCCCAAACATATTCAGTGAATTCAATTATCACCATAGCTGTTAACCTTGGCACAAAAAAACTGGATGAAGGCAATAATGGGGGAATACAGTCCAAACAATAGGGACAAATACCCATTGAGGACACCAGAGCAGACCCATACAATCACAGGGAGGACATACAGACTCCACACAGAAGGCACCCAAGTCAAGAAACAAACCAGACAACCTGTAGCTGTCAGACAGCAATGTTACCACTGCACCACTGCACAACTGGCTGCATTAAGTAACAAAAATACAGAAACCACAGATTTTATGAGAAACAGAACAGAACAAATATAAGGCAAAAATCTGCAAATGTTTTACAAATGGTGATGGGTAGGGAATTCAGGCTCTTGCCAGTTGGGCCCAAGGTACAGGGTTTAAACCTTATTCTCTACCCATCACCATGTAGCAGCACTTACACACACACACACACACACACACACACACACACACACACACACACACACACACACACACACACACAAACACACATACATACACACATACACACACACACCCTACCTTCTGATCCTCCATAGCAGTCTGCCTGATTCTGTCCTCTGCAAGCTAAGTCCTCTGTAGCAGACTGATCACCTCCATAACTGTCCTCTGTAGCAGCCCATATATCTCCATAACCATCCTCTGCATGTTAAGTTCTCCATAGCAGCCCGATCACCTCCATAACAGCCCACTTGCACTTGCCTGGGTTTCTTGAGGCGTGAGTAGTCTGGAGCCTCCAGCTTGCGGGCGATGCAGTCCGGTCTGTGCAATCATCATCACATAGACCTCTAGGCTGGCAGGGTGGAGATCCCTTCCTTCCCTATCCGGACTGCCTAACTGAGCAGTCTGGAGTTCAGGAAGTAAGCAAGCATGCGTGCGTGGAGCTCTGGACTGCCTAACACAACAGTCAGGAACTCAGCACACATGTATGAGTTCTGAGACTCCCATGAATTATTTATTTTATTTTCATTTTCTACAGTGGCGGGATGCAATTATTTTTCTTTTTACAGGTGGGGGGTTGCAGTCCTGCAGTCCTATAGCATGAGCCGCCCCTGGCTGCATACAAGTTAATGAAAGATTTCACTTAAAGTCTACAAGATGTCCAATGCAACTATATTAAAACTTTGCTTCTGTCCAGTGCAGCTAAAGATATATTATTTATTGTTTAGATAATATTTATTTAGAACTTCATAAACATATTTCTCTAAATATATGACACAAATCCTACTTCTTAGCCTCATACAAAAACTCTCAGTGTGGTGAACAAAATGCTGCAGTAAAGATGTGTGTAACTTGAATTGTTACTGAGACATTGTGAGTTATTTTTTTTAATATTACAAAATTAATATTTACTGTGACATAAAATCCATTTCATACCCAGAATCTAATGAATAGTACCACTGTTAAAATTAGATTGTGCTGAATAGTTTGCCATTTACACTTCATTAGTAACCCCTGTGGTTCCACAGATATGGACATTTGTTTTGAGAGTGAAGACATTACTTAATTTTGTCAAAAAGCTCATGATGCAGCCATTGGAAGTTACAGTACAAACTTTGTGAGCTCAGCTAGAGGGAATAGGTAAATGCCCCAGCTAATTGTCTGTTAGTTAGTGCTCACTTACAAGCTGGTTCACTGCTGGAGCAGAAAGCTGCCATTTGTGTGTGTACTAACAGGTCACCTTTATGAAGCAGACAGTTAAGGCTACACACTGCTTATAAGTTTCATTCTGTAGCTCTAGGTTTGACTACCTCAGTCTTTAGCTGACTGCTGTGTGAGTCTGAGCAAGCTACTTACCTAGACACTGCTCCCACATTGACCTGGAAAAGAGACACTTGTCCCTCATGTGTTCAAATAGCTAACAAATAAATGGAAAAGAAAACTGTTCTTAAGCTCACTACGTGGACATTTTTTTAAAAGGAAGAAGAAATCGATTCTTAGCTCACTATGCAGACTTCTTTGATTTTTTTATACAGATCTTTATGTTTCTGAATCCTGTATAAAGAGATGTATCCCCTTAGGATGTGTTAATCGATCAAAGCTTGAGAATAGCAATAAATACAGTTCATATTTTAAGGTCATATTTTAAAACAGAAATGCATACGTTCTGGTGGTCTTGCAGCAAGTAAGAATGCCAAAAATTTGGAAGTGCAGCCTTTATGCGTACAAGACTGTAGGAAGCAGTAAAGTGAAGAAGTATACAGTGTCACAAGACCTATTCCCTGTCTTAAATTTTGTTACCCATCATCCACTGCTTTATTCACAATAAAGCAATGTGGAAAGTACAGTTGTATAAGTAAACTTACCGTAACAATGTATGTTCAAATGATCAACTGCAGCAGTAGCTTAAGCTATATGGCTTTTATCCTGCCAAGGAAATAATGGTCAGCCAGCTTCCAAAGCTTCAGGGCACCTTTCACACTTCTAAACCATTAGGCAACTTGAGCTTAACTGAGTAAAAGACACGTGTGGGAGCCAACAGCTTTCATTCCATCTGACAGAGGGAGGCTATGCCCTGAGATGACATTGCTAGGAACAAAAACAAATGTTTACATCCTTGCATAAAAAAACAAACCAGAAAACAAGGGGAGGGAAGGAGCGGCTACTACAGCAGTGATCATTCAAACATAGTTCTGGAATAACAAAAGGTAATTGCCTGAGACAACCATTTGGAAATAGTCTGATTTGACACAGATTGTCCCCCTTACCTTCACAAGAAATTGACCACAGATTGGAAATTCTTAAAAGATTTTGCTCTGTCAAATAGCACCTAAGTTGTCTGTGGATATTCAAGGTATGAAGTATCCTTTCTCCCTCATATTTGGATTCAGGGATGAACAAAGGGAGACAGCTTAAAGTAAACTCTGATACCACTTTAGGCATAAAAAAGTATCAATTCACAAATAATTCCTGTCTCTATGAAAAATGAGATAAGGTTCACTCACCATAAGAGCTTGCAGCTAAGAAATTCTTCTTGCAGTGGTCAGAGCAATCATTAAAACTGTTTTGCATATTAAAAACCTCTAGTCAGGTAGATGAGCTGGTTCAAATGGAGCACACTTTAATATCCCAAGGAGGAGCCATCAATTTTCTTGGAGGTCTCTTATGCAACAGCCTTTTCAAAAACATTTTGACATAAGAATTCACTGAAGGAGGGGATTTGTGGCAAGCATGCTGAAATGACTGACAAATAAACCTTGATGGAGGAGTAAGACAGGCCATAGGAGTGTAACTTACACAAATATTGCAAACCAAGAGAAACACTATACCTGAATGGGTGCTGGTTATGTTGTTTCAACCAACTACAAAACCCTTTCCATTTGCTTATATATGATTTTCTAATAGCAGGCTTTCTTGCCTCCTTTAACTCATTCACTCCAATGGAGCTCAGGAAGTTTGCACTGTAACGTCCAATGGTCAGACCTAAACTTTTAGAAAGAATCTAATTATGTCCTCACATTTCAAACAAATGTTCATATCACTGGAACCATAGGGATTATGAAAGAAGTATAAATGACAAACTCTTCAGCACAAATGGTTAAGGTGTTTGCCTTACAAACACAAGGTGGCGGGTTTGAGTCTCACAAGGGATAATTGGCTAGGCTTAAAATGGCCCGCAAGGTCAGTTAGTCTAGTACTAATCTATGAATCTATGAAAATGGTAGTATTCTTTAGATTCTAGGTCTTAAACCAAATTTTATGAGTCACAGTAAACACAGTCCACCGGATTCACGAAAGCTTGCACGGAGAAGAGTGTAGGAGCTCACGCCGGCAATATGTCTGCCGTGCGATCCAGGAACAGCCGGCAGGAGCATGCACGAGAGCTGCTAAAGCTACTCTTGCACGGACAGCATCATGGTATGAAAATTACCTCATTTGCTGGTGAAAGCCATGCAAATGAGGTAAATTTGTGATCCAGGAAACACTAACCTCTCCGTGGAAGATTAGTATTAGCTGCAGAAATGTACTCCGTTGGTAACGGAGTACATTTCTGCAAATAGCTAAACGGAGCTATGACAGCTCCAAATAAAGGATGCATACAGTTGAGGAAGCATGCCAATGGCCAAATATAAGGCCACTGGCACTTTAAAATGTTTTAAAATATCAAATATTTTACTTTTTTCCCCCCGATCTCCGATGTTTAAGCATAGCACAGCACTGTGCAAACGTGTGGCGCTTATAAAAACAAGAAAATAATTTTAAAAAAGCCAAAAATAGGCATTTTCACTAAAAAGCTTATTCTGCCATGCAGGTGAATGGCAGGCTGAAGACAACATGGCCACTGACTAGTGGTTGCTAAGGGGAGGAATCTCAGTGTGAGAGATGTAACCATGCAAAAAATTAAGGTAGGGCAAATTCCCTTTTTTTTTGCAAATTGA